>NC_056726.1:1038302875-1038331886 GCF_019279795.1 Protopterus annectens | reverse complement strand
ATAAGCCAGTTATTAGTTACATTGTTACTGCTTATGACATACCCCTGCCTGTGGCTGAGCCTAAAAAAGTTCAAGTGGATCAGTGTTCTACCCCACTTAACAAGCACATAGGATTTTAGAGTCACAAACATGAGATATCTTATAAAGAAATTCAGAATGTGCTCAGCTGGGGGTAATTGTCACAGACCATTGAATCATCTTGTGTTTTACCACCTAAGCCTGATGACAATAATATATTCTGTAATGGTATTCCCCCTTTACATTAAATGCATTTCAAAGCATATCACATGCTAAGGGAAGACCAATGTATTTCAAAACATGGGACCACAAGGTATCTAAATATCCTAGACACCCCAAAAATATATTGGCAGACACCTCTGATGTGGCAAGATGTGGAAAAGACTGCATTCTAAACCTCAGAAGGACTGCTTCAGTATAAGGTATCATATTTTGCCTCCAGGGGCCACTGCTACTTTTCATCATTTGACATGTGTCATTATGGATAGAGAACATTACCTTAGCTCTATGAATACATTGTTAAATGATCGGTTCTATAAATTAATTAATGAACATTCAGTTGAAAATACTATAGTTTATGTGAATGGAACTCTTTTAGATATGTTCAAAGGTGGAATTTTTGATCAGGAATTGTATGATTATTTGCTAAATAGTACTCCCCTTGTTCCAGTGATACAAGGGTTTCCCAAAATACATAAAGACATCAGGAATCCTCCGATGAGACCTGTTGTAGCTGGACAAGGGTGGGTTACCGAACACGTCAGTTTATGTAGAGAAATATTTACGACCTGTACTGAATAATAATCATATAGTGCTTAGGGACTCTAGACAGTTCTTAATAGATCTCTATGACTGTTTACAATGTCTAGATGGATTAGATGACCTTATATTTGTAACCTTTGACATTCAATCTTTATTTACGGTTTTACCCAACAATTTAGGAATTAGATATATAATTGATTATCTTTCCATACACAGTGATTATTCACAAGTGCAAATAGATTTGGTGGCATGTTTCCTGGAATTGATCCTGGAGAATAATTTATTCGTATTTGAGAACAAGTTTTACCAACAACTAGATGGTGTGGCTATGGGGACCCCATGCGCCAATAGCTACGCTAACATGTTTTTGGCGCAATGGGAGTATGAGACATTATTTAAAATAGATGGATTTGAACAACAAGTTGTACTCTACCGACGTTTCGTAGATGACGTCTTTGTTTTGTGGAGAGGAGACATGACTGGACTATCTCAGTTTCACATTACAATGAATCAACTGACTGATTATCTGAAATTTACTATGAACTATTCTATATCTAGAATAGAATTTTTAGATTTGTATATTGAAAGGTTGTATTGCGGTTTGATTAACACGGGCGTTTACCGCAAACCATGCCATCATAATACATTGTTGAAACATGAGAGCATGCATCCACAACATATTTTTAAAAACATTATAAGAGGACAAGGAATGAGGGCATCTAGATTGAACGCCACTGAAATAGGTTTTACTACTGAGTTAGCAAATTTGAAAGAGAGATTAGTAGAACGAGGGTATGGTACGAAGGAAATTGAATCAAACCTTGTAGATATTGACCTACTTAGATCCGATAGAGCTGCCCCATATTTTGGACCTAAGGTCAGTAACATTAAGACCATTTGTGATAGAGTACCAGGAGTCAAGGTCTCATTACCCTATAGTACCGATAGCCAGGCAATAAGGAACATAATTGCTAAACATTGGCCGATACTTTGCACTGATGAAACAATAGGTAATATAGTGGGTAGTAGACCCCAATTCCTATATAGGAATAAGTTAAATCTTAGAAGAATGCTCTGTTATTCAAAGAAGAAAGGAGATGATCTGACCCCTAAGTATACTAGACCTTGTAGACATTGTAATTTTTGTAAATACATTGATACCAACACAGAGTTTATACATCCTGATCTATACACCACCTTTGACACAAAGGTTGACGCCACTTGTGACACTGTGAATATTGTATATCTAGCGGTATGTCAAGCCTGTAATGCATTTTACGTTGGCAAAACGAACCGCCCATTTAAAGATAGAATACGTGAACACGTCTATCACATGAGGAAAGCATCAATGCACAATGCTTTGGCCAAACATGTAGCACAGAGAGGAATCGAACATAATTTTTTATTTAGAGTGTTAGAAAACATTAAACAGAATATACGTGGGGGTAATATCAGGAATTACACAGAAAGTCAGGAGAGCAAATGGATAATTAGGCTGAGGGCTGATAGAGGCTCTGGACTAAATGAGAGAGCCTCTATCAAGCCCATACTCAATAAACGTAGGAATGTGAAATTTTTAATTTTGGATATATATGAGTATAGCAGTCATATATTTATATTGATGCTTAGACATGTCTTATAGATTTGTTGAGATATGCATATCTTATATGGTTTTAGAGTTTTTAAGTATATATACATATATATCAATTATTACATTTTTATGTATTTGCTGTATATATATTTTCCATATGTTTTTATGCATCCTTATACATGCACACATATACAAATGTATGCACTCCAGTATATATGTTATAGGATATAGGATGTATGCATTTTTGTACATAAATATATATATATATATATATATATATATATATAAATTTTTATATGTACTTTTTAATGTGTTTAGAGATACATATGATAGAACATGCCTCGTTTTAGCATTACATTTATATCCTGTATAGTATTAAGTCTCTGTCAATTACATAGGCTTGATATACTTAGTTAGAGAGGTATTTTTAATCAGAGAGATATATGTATAATAGTTCATTAATATGCAAGTATATGAGTTGTTTGATAGGCTAAGGATTATAAATGATGTGTATATATATAGCTTCTATGGACACAGGTCTGTGTGATCTGAAGAAGCTCATTTGTATTGAGTGAAAGCGCTTATCAACTGACCTACTGCAGTTTTATTTCATTAAAGCTTGATTCCATTTATCGTTGGTGACCTGTTTTGGACTTTGTTAGCAGCTCTGCTTCACTCCAGTTCCTGACTTTTTATCTTTATACTGGGTTATTTTGGAGCATTTGGAGTGTTTACACCAGTATTTAGTGAGGAGTCATTTTTGTTTTACTCTTACTGAATAGTCTGATTTTAGTACTGTACATATTTTGTGACATATTTTGTTAAAGATGGATCTGAGGAAGCACATCATGTGAAAGGGCTGTCTTTTATACACTGGTAATACTTTGTTTAAATATTTTATTAAAACTTAAAAAACTGTTCCCTCACTAAGACAAGGTAAGATTCCAAATGGCAAGTCTTAGAACCTAAATTGGTCACTTACCCATAATATTCAGAGTATAAACAACTCCACCAAGTACATGCACTGGCTTTCATCTAATCAAAGGTTTGCCCAATGGACTCAGTCAAACTTTAAGTGGCAATAAAAACTCACGCTGTTTAACTGCAGTACTCATATCAGAAAAAGCCATTTTCATGGTTACTGTACATATCCATCTTTGAATAAAGCTTTTCTTTAAAAAAAAAAAAAGAACAACCTGCGTCTTATTCTTCAGAAAGGAGAGAATGATAAAATCAAAGATTGACCTGATAATTTAATTTGGAGTACTACAGGCAAAACATTTTTAGGACTACGAAGACACTTCTGGCCTGTCATATTTAATGATTCCTAGAATTTGCAGGGTTTTAGAACAGTGAAGTACAGTTGTCTAAGATCTTCTCATAATGGCAGATGTCTTTCTCTTCACTGTTGCAGTATTCATAACATTAGGGATCTCTGCCTAAGGAAGCCCGATGTCTAGACAATATACCAAAGCCTTAAGTTGCTTTAAGGTATGCTGCACATCACACATGGGCTCCTCATGTAGCATACGACATAAAGGTGATATCCAGACATACCTTCCTCAGAAATAAAAGCCCCAGTAGGAAAGCCAGTCCAAGGAAAAACAACAGGAAACCAGTACATCCAGAAGACAAATGGACCAGGGGGAGGAATGAGGGAGTGAATACTCCAACAGTGAAGTGAACAGAAGGACATCAACCATTATAGTAAGATTTTACACAACTGTACTATGTCCTTCCATTTCACTGTTGCAGTATTCATAGCATTAGGGAGAGTGCCAAAGCTCAAGATGAAATTTGGGAGGAGGAAGTACGAGCAGAGCCCTCTAGGTAGCCATGAAGGATGGCCCTAGTCAAACCAGCTCCATTTTTGGAGATCCCATCCAACTTCTAGTGCTTGGTAAATATATGCACAGAAGTACAGGTAGCTGCCTGAAGAACAGAGTTAGTAACAAAACCCCTGAAAAAAGCACCAGAAGAAGCCATAGCCTTGTAGAATGAGCCTTAACAGAATAAAGAAGGCTCTTACCATGAAAAGAATAATAAAATGAAATAGCTTTTGAGATCCAAGAAGAAACAGTCTGCTTGGATACAGCTAATCCCAAGGACCTGGGATGGAAGCAAACAGCTTATCAGATTTCCCAATAGTCTTAGTCTTATCCAAATAAAATCGGAGTTGTCTATGCACATCCAAAGTGTGCAGCACCTTCTCAATGGCAGACTGTGGAGAAGGGAAAAAGTGGGCAAATTAACAGACTGATTAGGGGACAACATATTCACCACCTTGGGCATAAAAGAAGGATTAGTATGAAAGGGCACCCTGTCCTTATGAAATTCCAAAAAGGAGTACAAACCATAAGGTCTTGAAGCTCAGCCACCCATCTGGCAGAAGTAAGGGCTAACAAAAGAACAGTCTTCCAAGGCAATGTTGCAATGAAGCTGAAGCTGCAGGCTCAAAAGGAGCCAGAGTCAATTTCTCCAAAACAAAATTAAAATCCCAGGGAGGGGGAACAGGCTTCCTGGGAGGTCTAATATGAAGGGCACTTTTAAGAAATTGTTTATCTTCAAATGTAGAAGCTAAAGGAGGAGATACAGGCAGACAAGCAGAGACGCTGATAAGTGGGCCTTAACAGAAGAAAAGGCCACCAGCATTGAGTAACTGACTCAGATAAGAGTCAACCAAAGGAACATCCACAGAAAGTGGTCCAGGTTACAAGAAAGACACCAAACAGAAAACCTATTCCATTTGGATAAGCAGGATTTCCTAGTACTGGGTTTCCTGGCCTGCAGGACACTAAGCACATCCTCAGAAAAAAAGGTGTTTTTGTGGAATCAAAATCCTATCACCCACAGAGTCAGTTGAAGAGTGGACAGGTGGGGATGGATGAGAGATCCCTTGTCTTGCATGAGTAGGTCTACCCTGTGAGGTAACTTGTGATGATTGGCCTTCACTAAATGCAGAAGATGAGGGTACCAATGCTGTCTCAGCCAAAGGGTAGTCACCAGAAAGATAATGGGGGCATCCTGTTGAATTTGGAACTGAACTTCTGGAATGAGAGGAAGGGGAGGAAATGCATAAAGAAACATTCCTTTCCAAGAAAAAGAGAGGGTATCCACATTCCACACCAGAGGACCTGGGACTCTGGAACAAAATGCAGGAAGCTGTCTATTCAGAGGGGAGGCAAACAGATCTATTTGACGAGTAACCCACTTGTGGACAATGTCCAGAAACACATCTCTGTAAACCATCCATTCATTGGAATGAGTTAAGGACCTGCTCAGAGTGTCTGTCACAATACTTCAACCTGAGGGAATGTAAACTGCCTGAAGAGTCACCTGATACTGGACAGCAAGACTGCATACCAACAGTGCCAACTGGCAAAGAAGATATGATCTTGTCCCCCCTGTTTCTTACCACATCACTGTGGTGTGGTCTGTAAACACCATGAGAGGTCTCAGGGAGAAACAGGATGAAAAGCCTGAAGAGCCAGCAGAAGGACTCTCATCTCTTTAACACTGATGTGCTCCTTCTGGTGAAGAGGAGACCAGACTCCCTGCAACTTTAGGGAGCCAAAAGCTGCTCCCAACCCATGTCTGAAGTGTCTGTGAACAGCTCTTGAGAGGGAAGAGGGGGATGAAAAGGCAGCCCTGGATTTAAGGGTAACTCCTGGATCCACCAGTGGACTTCCTTACTGAGACAAGGTAGAAGAGTAACATAAGGAAAGTACAGTTGTGTACACTTACCATAAATGTAGATGTTTGAGTGTCTTCACTGTTGCAGTCATCACTGTAGGGTTCTCCCCTGCCGGCAGGCAGTCCTCGGTCAGCCAGAATCCCAAAGTCTGGGTCCGGCGTCGGTTGTTCAGCCATGCTCCCTGACGTCAGTGCGCCAGGAGTACAAAGCTGGCAGCCGATGCCATGTTCTCCAGTTTTTCTTGCCCCAGATGTCAGGTGTCCAAAAATGAGTATAACCCCATACCCTTTGCAAATACACCTCAGAAGAAGGGTGAAGTAGGGAACCACACAAAAGAAAAAGTAAAAGTGGACAGGAGGGAGGGTAACCCAGACTGCAACAGTGAAGACACTCGAACATCTACATTTATGGTAAGTGTACACAACTGTACTCTGTTCATCGTGTTTCACTGTTGCAGTCATCACTGTAGGGTTGAATCCCAAAGCAGAAGAAAAGGGAGGTGGTCATAAAGTAGATGGGGCGGCTAGAAGGCCCTGCAAGACTGCAGAAGCAAAGCCTGCCCTAGACTTAGAGTAGAGAGTTAGATTGTAGTGCTTAGAAAAAGTATGCACCGAACTCCAAGTTGCAGCTTCCAAAATGCCTTTGGTAGGTACTCCCCTGAGGAAGGCAGCTGAAGTAGCAGCAGCCCTGGTAGAGTGAGTCCTAATACTTCCTGGGATTTGCTTTCCATGGTGAGAGTAACAAAATCTGATTCCATGAGCGATCCATTTAGAAATGGTCTGTTTTGAAATGGCTTTGCCTTGGGAACTTGAAGCATAAGAAAGAAACAATTGCTCCGTTTTCCTGATGTTCTTGGTTCTATCCAGGTAAAAATGAAGTTGTCTGTGTACATCCAAGGAATGCAAGATCCTTTCCCCCCTATTTTGAGGATTGGAGAAAAAGGTTGGCAGGTGAATAGTTTGATTTAAAGCCACTTTGGAAACCAGCTTAGGCATGAAAGAAGGATTAGTCCTTAAAGACACCCTGTCTTGGTGAAAAATAATATAAGGTTCCACAGCCATGAGTGCTTGCAACTCCGAAACTCTCATGGCTGAGGTCAAAGCTAACAGGATGGCTGTCTTCCATGATAAAAACTTGATGTCAGATGTGGCAGCAGGCTCAAAAGGAGGTAGAGTGAGTTTTTCCAAAACATGGTTGAGATCCCAGGCAGGAATGGGTGGTAATCTAGGGGGCCTTAAATTCTTAGCTCCTCTGAGAAACTGTCTCATGAGTTGGTGGGAAAAGATTGGAGGGTCTGTATTACAATGAGCAGAGATAGCAGAGGCATGTACCTTTATGGAAGAGAAGGAGAGACCTTTATGTAATAGGTCTGTCAGGTATAGTAAAATCAGAGGAATATTAGGAGTAAGAGGATCCGAATCCTGATCATGCATCCAGATGCAAAATCTTTTCCATTTTCCTGCATAAAATTTTCTAGTGCTAGGGCATCTGGCTTCTAAAATGACATCCATAACCTGCTTGGGAAGGAGAGGATTAATCAAAGACCCTGAATTAGCCAGGCTGCCAGGCTGAGAGTTTTGACATGAGAGTGCAGAACCTGACCCTGGTGTTGGGACAAAAGATTTGGAGTCTGAGATAAAACCCAAGGGGGCTCCAGTGAAAGATTCATCAGTGTTGGGTACCAAAACTGTCGAGGCCAATTTGGGGCCAGTAAAATTATCATCTTGGGCTTGTCCTGCTTGATCTTTAATAACACCCGTGGAAGAAGAGGTAGAGGCGGGAAGGCATATCGCGAGAGGTTTCTCCAACTGAATGATAGTGCATCCACTTTCCATGCTAGCTCGTGGAATGTCCTTGTGCAAAAAATCTGTAGTTGATGGTTGAGGGGGGATGCAAAAAGATCGATGTGCGGGCAGCCCCAGACTGCTGTAATCATCTTGAATATTTCGGTGTCCAGCATCCATTCGTGTGGGTCTGACAGGTTCCTGTTCAGACTGTCTGCCAGAATGTTTTGTTTCCCTGGTAGGAACTGAGCTTGTAGGTCCACTTGGCAAGCTTGAGCTGTGTTCCATAGAGTCATGGCTAGTCTGCAAAGGGGGTAGGAGTGTGAACCCCCTTGCTTGTTTATGTACCACATAATCGTAGTGTTGTCTGTCCGTATCAGTAGTTGTCCTGGTTGTAGAAGATCCCTGAAGGCCAAGAGAGCATTCTGAACAGCTAACATTTCCTTTAAATTGATATGCAGGTGCTTCTGATCCTTTGTCCAAAAGCCTTGCAGACATTTTCCCTGAAAATGGGCTCCCCATGTGTAATCTGAGGCATCCGTGGTTAGTATCTGGCTGGCTGGAGGCAGATTGAAGGCTTTCCCTTTGTTGTGAATACATGCCTTGGTCCACCAAAGGAATTCCTTTTGTAGACAAGGCAGGATGGTGATCTGTGTGTCTAGACTGTGGCAATGCTGGGACCATACACTTTTTAGGTACCACTGTATTTTCCTCATATGTAGTCTTGCATATGGTATGAGAAGGATGCAGGAGGCCATGTAACCCAAAGCCTGCAGGAATTTCCTTGCAGATAGCTGAGTTAGTGACGCCAAGGTTTTGAAAGTTAAAGCCAGCTGCAATTGTTTTTCGGATGTCAGAAATGCCATCTGGGTTATTGTGTTTAGAAGAGCACCCAGAAAAGTTATCTGTTGTGAGGGTGTCAAATTTGACTTTTTTATGTTCACAGTGAATCTCAGGAACTTGAGAAGATTCTGAACAAATTCTAGATGCTGGAGTAAGACATCCTTGCTGTCTGCTTGAATAAGACAGTCGTCCAGATAAGGGTAAATTTGAATTCCCTTGAGTCTGCAATAAGCTACTACTGGTGCCAGGCATTTGGTGAAGACCCTGGGGGCAGTAGACAATCCAAAGGGCAGCGCAGAGAATTGGTAATGCCTCGAGCCGGCCTTGAACCTGAGGTATTTTCTGCACTCCTGTCTGATAGGAATGTGTAGGTAAGCCTCCCTTAAATTCAATGTTACCATCCATGCATTTTTGCTCAACATTGGCAGTAGCTGCTGCAGAGTAAGCATCTTGAACTTTGGTATCTCCAGGAAAGTGTTCAAGACTGACAGATCCAGGATGGGTCTCCATGCATTTTGCTTTCTGGGGACTAGAAAGAGCCTTGAGTAAAAACCTTGCCCCATTTCTGAAAGTGGAACCGGTTCTATGGCCCTCATAGCCATGAGGGCTTCCACCTGGTTTAAGGCCTCTGACCATTGATGTTTTGGTAGGTCCGGCCATCCATTTGGTCTTGGTAGGGTATTAAAGTGGAATTTGTAACCTCTTGAAACCACATCCAGAACCCACTTGTCTTGGGTTATGTAAGTCCAATTTAAGTGAAAAAAGAGAGAGTTTTCCTCCGAGAGGGGCTTCCAGGAAAGAAGTTCCTGCAGCCCAGCAGGGGGAGTCATTGAGCCTGTTTTCTATGAGTTTGAGGCCTGTCCTCTCCACCCCTAGGGGTGGAAGCAGTCCACTGTCTTGGTCTGTAGGAGGTCTGCATTTGGGGCCTTCCTCTGGAGCGTCTATATCTACCCCTCTGAGGCCTGTCTGAATAGGGAAAGGACCAATTTTTAGTTGGCCAATTCCTACTAAATCTGGGGGGCTGTACTTGTAAGAAATCCTTAACCGTTTGCATGGATTTAGCCTTATCCTCCATCTTCTTTATCACCTCTTCAGCCTTAAATCCAAACAAAACATTATGCTGAACAGGTGCATCCAGTAACTTAGCTTTCACTTGATCAGGCAAGTTTTGTTCCTTTAACCAAGCATGTCTTCTAATGACTGTGCCAGAGGCAGCAGCCCTACAAGAAGCCTCCAAGGCATCAAAACCACAATGTAAACCAGGCTTCCCTACTTGTTCAGTGGCATGCATCAAATCATGTAATTCCTTACTATCTGCACATGCGGAAATGGAAGCTAGCTTTTGTTTCATAATAGACAGTAGAAAGTGCTGGTATTTTAGCATATGAAATTGGCAGTTTAAAGCCCTAATAGATAAAGTTGCAGAAGTGTACACTTTTTTGCCCCATCTCTCTAAAGCTCTGGAATCCTTATCTGTCAGAATGGGGTTTTTAGCAGAAGCGGCCTTAACCCCCTTAAGGCCCTGAGAAATGGTTTCAGGATCAGCAGTAAGAAATGGTGAGAATCAGGGACCCTATAATATCTGTCTGGCTTAGCAGGTGCTGGAGGAAAAGAGTCAGGAGTTAAGTTAGCCTCAGAGAAGGCATCATCCACAATATCCAAAATAGGAGGGATAGCCAAGGGTGTATGTTGGGGAAGAAGAAAATCCCTAAGTCTTCTCTTAGATTCTGAGTACTCCTGTCCTTCCCATTGAAATGTTCCCTCATTTCATGTAAAGTTTCCCCAAATGAAAAATCCTCAGGGGGAAAATCTGAAGAAATGGATTCCTCAGCATCAGAATCCTCATAAGGAGGGAAAGAATAATCCTGGTCAGAGGAAGACACTGAAGAAATAGATGCCTGATCAGAAGAGTCATAATCCAATTCCTGCCTTGGCCTTTTATCTGGAGGGGGATGTGAACCCCTAATCATGGTAAGTAAGTCCTCCGCCATCTTAAGTAACTGTTTTTGGGATTTGGGTCCCAGATCAGAAGAGGCCTGGGCTGAAGTCTTAGATTTGGAAGGAGTCTTTGCCTTTGTCTTTGGCTTTGCCTTTATCAGAAGCTGTGTAGGCCTAAAAACCCCCTTGGAAGCCGGTACTTGCACAGCGGCTCTGGACCCATCCGAGGGAGCATTGTCCGAAGGTCCTGCAGCTGAAGTACTCAAAGGCCTAGTTGGCTCCTCGTGGGAGTCCGTTTTGGCAATCGGTTCCGAAATGGCCAACGACAGGGGCTGCGAAAGCGCCTCACTGACGACGGCCGAACCTGAAGCTGGCTCTGCTTGTAAAATGTCGTCTGTTTTGGACCTCAGAGGCCTGTCTTTATCCTTGCATCGTTTGAGAAATCCGGTAGTCGGAAGCGTGTCCGACATTTTGTAATTAAATCGCCTACCAAAATAATGAAATGCAAAATCGTACCTACGCTTAATCGTACGTTGGTTAAATCTAGCACAAAACCGACAACTAGCTATGTCGTGGTCAGGGCCTAAACAAGGAATACAGTAAGAATGGAAATCCTTATGAGGTATTTGCTTCCCACAAGAAATGCAATTATTAACTTTTTCTGACATCGGACTGGAGCAAGAAAAAAGTTTCCCCAATGGGGTACTTAGCTTTGAGTAGAAGAAGCAAGTCTTCAGACTGAAGTACGAAAAATTGTCAGGAGTCAGCCGACCGGCACTTGCGAACTGCTTTCACCGCACGGCAAGAAAGACTGGAGAACATGGCGTCGGCTCCCAGCTTTGTACTTCTGGCGCACTGATGTCAGGGAGCATGGCTGAGCAGCCGACGCCGGACCCAGACTTTGGGATTCTGGCCAACCGAGGACTGCCTGCCGGCAGGGGAGAACCCTACAGTGATGACTGCAACAGTGAAACACGATGAACATCTACAAATTATAGGGCTGAACATCCTGAAGTCAAACTGGCTTCAGGAACCACTGAAACTTCCACATGTGAAGTTTGGCCAGAGGGACCATAGTGATGGTGGATGCCATAAAACCCAGAGCTCTCAGAAACTCCCATAATGGAAGCCAGAGGAAGAAGAGTGTGAAAGGAGGGGATGAGGGTCAAGTCCTTGGGAGGAGGCAGGGATGCCAGCAAAGGCACCATCTAAATCCTGCAACTCAGAAAAACATGGCCCTGAGAAGGAGTCACAGAAGACTTTTTGAAGTTCATTGTAAACCCCAGGCTGTGAAGAAGACAGGTGGCAAAATTGCAAAATTAAGATTTCGCAACAGGATCTCTGGAGAGGATGCCTGAAACAGCAGGTCATCCAAGTAGGGAAATACCTGGATCCCCTGAAGCCTGCAAAAAGCATTCACTGGAGCAAGTCCTTTGGTGAATACCCTTGGTGCAGAAGAAATGCCAATGGGCAAAGCAGAGAACTGAAAATGCTAGGAAGAAATAGACACACAAAAACTGCCTGAAAAGGGAATGGATCTGAATATGGAGTCAAGCATCTTTGAAATCTAGAGACACCATATAAGCCCGAGGAAACAAAAGAAGGAACAAAGTCTGAAGGGACAACATTTGAAAAGTGGGAACCTTCAGAAAAGTATTTAGATGAAAGAGGTCAAGAACAGATCTCCAAATACCATCCCTTCTGGGTACTAAAAACATTCTGGAGTGACAACCCCTCCCCATTTAGGACACAGGCACTTCTTGAATAGTACCCCAAGTCAAAAGATCCCGAAGAACCTCTAGGAAAAAGGAGAGTTGTTCCCAAGGGGAATGAGGAATACCCATAAAAGGAAGGTATTTCCACACCACAAAATACCCCTGGCGAATAATGGACAGAACTCAGTAATCCTGGGTAATCTGTAGCCAAACAGGAAGAGAGAGAGAGAGGCAAAGAGAGACAGGAAAGTGGCTGGAAAGAATAGGATAACCAGCCAGCACCTGGTTTATCTGGAAAGGAAGACGTCTGAGGTCCTGAAGTCTGAGAAGCCTTAGCAGCAGGAGCCCATTTGCCACCCTTTTTGCTCTTAGGAGAAGGGCAAGATTGCCGGGAATAAAGGCTGGCTTACTGGGGTAGTTTCTCTGAAATTTAGGAACAGAAGAAACAAACACATTTGAATTCCTGTAAAGCATTTCCCTTATCCTGAATGGAGTTAAACAAATCAGTAGCGTATTCACCAAACAAGTGTTTATTATTAAAAAGGGCATCCATCAACTTAGCTTTGATATCAACAGGCAAAGGTTGACACCAAAGCAAGAATACTCCTCATCACAGCCCCAAAAGCAGTAGCCCTAGATGAAACATCTGCTGCATCATAACTACACTTGATGGAATGATGAGCCACCTGGGAGGAAGTCCCTAAAAGGGAAAGAGCAGAAGTTTTACCCTCAGAATTGGAAAGACCAGATTTAACGTGACAAGCCTGGGATAGGAAAGCCAACACATACATGGACATATGGGTCTTATAATAAACAGCACTAAAAGCCTAGCTGAGGTGTAAACCTTTTTACCCAGCCTTTCAATGGTTCTGCTATCTTTATTAGAGGGCAGCAATTTGGGTAAAGGAAACTATTAAAAAGGCTTGTCAGAGGCTACAGATACCACTGAGGGGCTAGTTGCAGGACACCTGTACAATTATTTACAGTTCTCAGGCACCCTATAAAACCTATCAGTTTTCTTGGGAGCAGGGGGCTGATAGTCTGGAGCTTTAGAGGCATTGGAAAATGCATCCAGCAAAACAGCCAAAACAGGAGGAACAGCAGAAGGTTTAGGAGAGTCCACCTGCAGCAACTTACAATACCTCTTATGAATCTCAGAGACCTGAGCACAATCTCACTTAAAAAACTCCATCATCCTGGAGATTGTGTCCTGAAAAGAAATCTCTTCAAAGGGAGTATCAGGACTGGTAGATTCCTCTTTCTCTGGTCCACGGTTCAGAGAAGAAGGAATCTGAGAAGAGTAAGCAAGGGATTCCTCATCTGAATCCAGCTCCTCCTCAGAGGAGTCCTGTTCCCTGGGTTTTTTTAAGGGGAGTAGACAACCAGGGGAAAGCAGGATCAGAAACACCTTGATGTGGTTTCAATGCCATCAAACTGTTAAGCAAAGCCTGAGCGAAGGCCTGCCACTCACTTTGTAGATCCTTAGGGGCAGGAGAAATATGTTTAGTTTTTTTTTTGTTTTTTTCTTCAGTGGGATGCCTGCCTTAAAAAAACTTTGAAAGCTCTGACCCAGGATGGCATTCAATAACAGTAGTAGGGATTTCTTCTCTGACTAAAATCTGAGGAACACCCCCTCGAAAAAGGTCAACTGTGGTTCCTCCTGAATGTCCAAAATAGATGCCTGCAAAGCCTCTTCAGATGTGCTTAAAGCTGGATCCCTGCTGGCCTCCAATGTGGTCATGGCAGAGGAATCCAACAACAAAGCCAGACAAACCTCTGGCCATTCACTCACCTCGGGAGAGATGTCCAGTGAAGGCTGAACATTGAAGATTCCAACCTAGGCTTCTTGGCCTTCTTCTTCTTCCCTGATGGCTGTCCCTCGGGGTAGGAAGTTCCCTCCATAGTATCTTTTGTGAAAAGTTTAAGACACTGATTCTCAAGATACAATGCTAAAGAAAAAAGCCTAATACACAATTTTTTCGGCACAAAAGCCTGACAGACTGAAGAGGACATATGGTCATGCAAGGCACCAAGGCAAAACAGACAATATTCTTGGTGGTCTTTATAGGGAATCTGTCTCCCACACTGGCACTTACCCTTCTTGGATGATATGAAACCCCATAAGCAAAACAAAAAAAGACAAGTAAAACAGGAATCCCAATGGGGCACTTATCTTCAATGTCTCAATGAAACCAGCAATGAAACGTAGGTGTTCAGGCCGATGATCAAGAGATAGCATTTGGACTGGTGGCAAAGAAGTTCTGAGGATGGTATGTCTGGATGTGACCTTTATGCCATTTGCTACATGAGGAGCACATCCCACTTCTGTCTTATTTTCCTCTTTACAAAGTCTGCCATTTACGAATGTTTGCCTACTTACATCTTCATTTATCTTTAAACCTGCTGCAATGTCATCAATACGGCTTCCTTTTAAACAAATATACTGCAGAATAAAAAAAATCTATCTTTGCCAGTTGCTATACTTCTTCCTTCTGCCTTTTAATTACTTCTGGGGTTCATGTCTTATTTATTTATTTATTTTATTTATTTATTTATTTATTGCAGTTGGTTTACCAGGATAGTCCATTGGGCCACAAGGAACCCGTTTTCAATGGAGTCCTGGGGAGAAAAGCTCCAAAAATACATTTTACATACATATAAACATATATTCACACTTACACTCAAAGATTAACAATAAGGTAAAAAGCAAAAATGTACAGCTAGATACAGTGTGCAAAAATATAATAATATTCATTTGTATAGACATATCCATTTATACATAGTAGATAGGAAAAATTTAGTCACTAGAAAGTTAGAGGAGATTTAGTGAGATGAAGAAGTGGTAGAAGAAGAGAATCGTTGGACTTACCTAGTAATTTCTATAGAATTATAGTTATAGTAAGATGTAGCAGAGTAGAGTATGGAGGGAGATAGAGGAGAGGAGTAGGTTATGTAGGGTGGGAGCAGGAGCATTCCCACTGAGATGTTAGGTATGTATAGAGAGATTTTTGAAAGCAGAGTGATTACAGGTGGTGCATGAGTGAAGGAAGGGAGTTCAGGTGCGAGCTAGGGTGAAAGATAGAAGGTTTTGCCTGGGGATATGTTGGTTTATGGACTTTGAGTAGGTTTTGATTATTTGATCTTAATACTCTATTGGGTAGATGCATATTAAATGCAGAAGAAAGGGAAGGACAGAGGAGGGGTTGAGAATAAGCTTGTGGGCTAGAGTTAACTGAGTGTAAGTGAGCTGATTGGGAAGTTCTAGCCATTTTAGTTTCTGGAGGAAAGGCAGTGGTGAGTGGAAGATTTGTGGCTGGTGGCAAATTTTGCAATTTTGTTGTAACAACAGGAAAGTTGTTTTTGAGGAGGATTGAAGATTAGTTAGGAGTGGGGCACCATAGAGAAGGGAGGGGATAAGGAAGGATGAAGCAAGTGTTATTTTGGTGGCAGAGGTAAGGTAGGTATTTTGTCTATAAAGCATACCAAGTTTTTGGTGGGTTTTTTTGATGTTTTTTTGTAGGTGGGAGGTAAATTTAAGTTGGCTGTCAATTAGTACTCCAAGTAGCTTGGTTTCTGACACTAGTTCTAGGGAAGAGTTATCTTGGCTAGTTATTGAAAATGTATGCATGTTGAGATGGGTAGCTTTAGAGGGAGTAAAAATCATTAGCTTGGTCTTGGAGGCGTTAAGAGCTAGGTGGTTTTTTAACATCCATTGTTCTGTTATAGAGAAGGCATCTTGAGTTAGTTTTTGAAGTAGAGAGATAGAGTTAGCTGAGCAGATGATGGTGGAATCATCTGCATATTGGATGATGTTTGAGAAAGGGATTGATTTGTGGAAGTCATTTATAAATATGTTGAAGAGTACAGGTCCTAGAATGGAGCCTTGTGGAACACCTGTAGGCGTGTTAAGGAATGAGGAGGTAGTTTTTTTCCATTTTACTGCCTGTTTCCGGTTGGCTAGGTAACTAGAGAACCATTGCAAGGAAGAGGAAGAAAGGTTAAGTTTTGAGAGTTTAGATATGAGCAGGCTATGTGAGATGGTATCAAAGGCTTTGGAGAGGTCTAATAATAAGGTAGAGACAATTAGGCCAGAATCACGAGCTCTATTTACTGTTTCAAGGAAGGAAAGGAGGGCTGTCATAGTGCTGTGATTAGGTCTAAAAGCCGTGCTGTGTAGGAGTTATTAGGTGATTTTCTAGGAGATGAGGGAGGAGTTGAAGGTGGACACATTTTCTAGGATTTTGGAAATGGGGACAGGATGGCTATGGGACGGAAGTTGTTGGCGTGTTATTGTTGCCCCTTTGTGGAGTGGAATGATGTATGCTTGTTTCCAGATTTGGGGAACTGTGCATTCTTTTAGGAAGCAGTTAATTAGGATGCTGATGGGATATGCAGTGTATCAGCAGCTATACTAAGAAAGTAGGAAGGTATATTGTCAGGGCATTAGTACAAGGTTTTAATTTCTTAAGCAGCTTCTTTATAGAGGATGTAGGCATGGGATTGAAGGAGAGGAAGTGGAGTTTGGGGAGGAGAGTTGGAGGGTGGAGGTGTTTGGAGTAAAGGTTGTGTAGTAGAAGTGGTAGAGGAGTTAGAAGGTGGGGAACAGGGAGTAGAAGTGGTATAGGATAGAGTGTAAGTAGGGGGGGTGGGGGGGTGTTAGAGAGCATAGTGGAGTTGGAGAATGAAGATGTCAGTTTTGCAATAGAATCAATAAAAAATGAGTTAAATTGGGTAGCTAGGTCTAGTTCAGAGGCATTGGAATCAGGGGTGGGAGTGTCTAGTGTAGTAGGATGAAGCAGGGTGGAGATCCCTTTCCAGAATTTTTGAGGGTTGTTTTTATTTTGGTTTTGGAGTGTATGAAAATAGTTTTGTCGGTCAGAGGTGATGAGTTTTTTTACTTTATTTCGTAGCATTTTATATTCATTAAGGAGTGGACTTGTTTTAAGCTTCTGGTAGTGTGACCAGACTTTATTTCTATGTGTCATGGTAGCAAGAGTGTGCTTAGAGAGCCAAGGGGCAGATTTTGTCTTTATTCTCTTTGTCCTTAGGGGAGCTTGAGAGTCAAGTAATGCCAAGAAAGTTGTATTGAAGTGTGACACTGCTATGTCTAGTGGAAGGGTTTTTAGGCAGTTCCAATTAACTGCTTGTAAGGAGTTTACAAAGGTAGTTGGGTTGAAATGTTTTCGGTCACGGATAGTTATATAGTTGTGGGTTTGTTGAAAGACAGTGGGAAGTCGGTTGGTGAAAGTGGGTGAGTGATCACTAAGGGAGTCTGGAAGGGTGCCACTGTTGGAGAAATAGTGAGGGTGGGAGACAAGGATCCAGTCCAGTGTACTTCCACTGGAGAGGTTTTTAGTAGGGCGAGTTACTGAACTGATTAGTTGAGAGAAATTGTATAGGTTAATATTTGAGGAGTTTGTTGGAGATTGGATGCAGGCCCAGTTGATGTTTACATCTCCCATAATTATGGTTTCGTTGGTAATGTTATTAGACATCCAAGAGAGGATATTTTCAAGTGTGAGGATATTGTCCCCTGGGGGTATATAAATGGAGGCTAGACAGATGTGCTTGTGATTATTGATTTGTAGTAGAGTAAGGAGAAGTTCAGCATTGTTGAAGTTCGGAATAGGTTTATTGTAGGAGTGACTGCTAGGGTGGATGAATATATGAGGGCAACCCCACCACCCTTTGAGGGGCCTGTCTTTCCTGATGATGGAGTAGTTTGGGGGAACAATTTCAGGGTCTTTTATATGTGGTTTTAACCAGGTTTCAGATATAGATAGGATATCAGGCTTATTGTGTGTGAGCCAGGCATGGAGGTTTGGGACTTTGTTTACAATGCTTTGGGAGTTTACAGAAGTAAAAAATAAGGATTTCTTTGTATTTGTTGTGGGGGAGGGGCCTGGGTTAGGGTGGATATCACCAGACAGGAGAGTGGTAATATGAAATAGTATGGAACAGTTTATGTGGGAGGATAGTAAGGTAAAGATGTTGGCTTTTGTTGTAGGTTGGAGGGATTTGCTAGTAGTTGTGAAGATGGGGAGTGTATGGTAAGAGAAGAGCTTGTATTGGAATAAAAGGAGATAGTTAGAAGGATATAGGTAGGGGGAAATAATGGAGTATGAGTGAGGAGAGGGAGTTTTGATAATTAGTGATGTGAAAGTGTTGCAAGTGTATTGAAGAAGTGGGTTTGGAGAGATGGTTGTAATTGAGTGAGGAGAAAAGAAAAGAGAAAGAGATATGAGAAAGAGTTTTAAAGACATGTTTGGAGAAAGGAGACAGAATAATTGGATGTGAGTAGAGGTAGATGGTGTGTAATGTAAACTAATTATAGAGTAGCAGGTAGTTTACTGATGTAGTTATCGCAGATGTAGTTATAGGTTTGTAGTGAGTGGTACTATGTGAGAATATATATGGAGGAGGAGTGTTTAGGCCAGGAAAAATAGATGATGGGGGTTTGAAAGAGGGTAGTTTTGGCGGGAAAACAATGGGGTGTGTCCAAATGTTTGACACTGATTGGGGTAGAGTAATAGTGGGTGTGGTGTATGGAGGTATAAATGTAGATGTACTGGGGGCGGGTGGGAATTGGGGGCAGGGTAGAGCGGAGTGAGCCCAGAGGCAACGAGGTAAAGCCCAGTAGAGCAGAAGAGGCGAAAAACTATCAGTAGAGCAGTGTTCAAGAGGGTAAGTAGTATATAGGTAAGTGGAGAGAGCCTAAATATAGAGGAAGTGGGCTAAAAGTATCAGGGAGAGTGAGGGACTGAGATGTGAGAATTAAGAGACAGAGAGAGAGAATGTCAAGCTCAAGAGGAGTCTAATGTTAAGGGAAGGAATGTCCTCTAGTGGATAGGAGCTATCTACTTACCAGGGAAGAAGGGACTAAGTAGAAACAGGAGAAGGGAAAAACAGTGCTGGGAAAAGGAGTGAGGAGTGGAGGGTGAGGAGTAGAGTTGGGGGGGGTTGGCTGCTGGCGCTTCAGGCAGGGAGAGTATGACTTCTGCTAGTAGGATTACAGTGGTTATCAGGCGCATTAAATACACATACTTTCTTGTGATCTTTAGGGAGCCTCTCAGGAGCGGTTTCCTCAAGGAAAGTTAAAACAGCACAGGGTAGGTATTGCTAGGGCAATAGGGAGTACAGCCTTGGTCAGGTCCAGTATCCACCCAGGCAAAGACACAGGGGGAGATTCAGGGCAAGAGAGCTGGAGGACAGGAAAAGGTAGAAGTCTGTTAGTTACAGATAAAAACACTTATCTAATACTGTTTTAGTTACAGAGGTATGACTAAACAGGTAAATTACACTGTTATTCACAGAAAACAACATGTACATCTATCATGCACTTTGCAAAATAACAATGTTCAGTGTACAGCAAATATAACTATATCTTTTATAAACAAACATGTACAGGAGGAGCCAGAAAGTATTTTACCTCTCACATGTGGGGTAGCGCATAGCTAATAAAGGCTAACAACAGTACACATAAATACCCAAGTCTTAATAAGTATTCATAAAGCAGTGTCTCATGTAATCAGGGAACTAGCAGGACACAGATAAGAAAAGTGGGTAAATATATTCCAATACAGTGTAGAAGCTACAGCAGTTAACATTAATCGATAGCGTTTGCTACAGGATTAACAGGCATAGTGTCGCTAACAAGAACATACACTAGGTGCACTCCACAATGCAATAGTGAGCCTTCCCAGCCTTCCAGTACACTAAACCTCTTATTAGGAGAACTACAGTGGCTGGATTGACCTAACAGCATGCGAGAGGCTAGCGAACCAAGTAGGCTAGCATCGCTAACAGAGACGAGCACGTGGTACAGCTCTCAATGCAACAGAGAAACGTTCCCGGTCCTACAGTACAATGTGCTACAGTGTATGGATTAATTAAACACATGCGAGGGCTAGCATACCAAAGGGCAAGCGTCACTTAAAAAGAACAGTTGTAATGAAAGGCACATGAATGCATTAATAGAAACATTACACAAGTAAATCACTCAGCATAGTAGTGGACGCTCCCAGTCTTTAAATACGCTACCTTTTAAAAGAAGAACTAAGCAACTGGATTAACCTAACCTCGTGGAAGAGGTTGGCGTATCGGCTAGGCTAGCGTCGCTAACACAAGCAAATACAAGAGTAACCCCCCACTATAGTGGCAAGCATTTTCAGCTTGCAATACACTACACTATTAACCTGGAAACTACAGCGACTGGAGTAGTTTATCAACATGCGAGAGGCTAGCGCATCAGCAGGGCTAGCGTCGCTAATAGAGCATTATCAGCTTGCAATACATTGCACTATTTACCTGGAAACTACAGCGACTGGATTAGCGTATCTTCATTCGAGATGCTAGCGCACAAACAGGGCTAGCGTCGCTAATAGAACAGACACAAGATAATCCCCTTAGTCTTCCAGCAGAATAGGCAGAGCGGTAATTAGGAAGCACTGAGTGCGAGAGGCTGGAGTAACAGCAGGGCTAGGGTCGCTGTGTCAGCCATACAGTAGTGCGATATCCTCGCCGTCAGTATCATTCATCGGAACAGGTGATGTACAGGACCTATACTTGCGAGCAGAACCTATACTTGCTAATATAATTAAAATAATAGTGAAACCTCCCAGACCCTCAAACTATGAACATGGCAACTAGATAATAGTAGTAAAAGCTAGTGTATCACATGAGCTAGTATTGTAACCATTAGGTGGTTCTGTTCGCAATCCTTCATAGTCATATTCAACGAAATACAGTAGAAATACAATAGAAATACAATGATAGAAGAAATGCTCAGTCCTACTTACTGAAGAACACACTGAGCCAGGGAGGCACAGCCAGGAACGGGCAATTTAAAAATGGCGCCCAGGAGTAGGGAGGGACTTTATAACCTCAGACGGGGGAGGGGCGGGAAGGAAAAACCGGCGGGAGCAGGGAGGGTGAGAGATGTGAGATCAATAGTGGGAGGGGGGGCGAAATGGTAGCATCCAGTAAGGGAGGGAGAAGTGGGAAGCACAGGAGTTGGAGTGATGAGGGTGAATAGAAAAGCACAGACAGTGGGCAGGAAAGGAATGATGGATATGAGGGAACGAGGGAAGAAAAGGAGATGGAGTGTAGCTAGAGTAGGGATAAATAAGAGTGTTATGTAAGTAGAGAGCAGGGAAGTAAAAGGTGAGCAGAAAAGTAAGAGAGTGTTATGGATGTTATGGATGTAGAGAGCAGGGAAGTAAGAAGTGTAGTAGAGCCCAGTAGAGCAGAAGAGGAGCGAAAAACTATCAGTAGAGCAGTGTTCAAGAGGGGTAAGTAGTATATGGGTAAGTGGAGAGCCTAAATATAGAGGGGAAGTGGGCTAAAAGTATCAGGGGGAGAGAGTGAGGGACTGAGATGTGAGAATTAAGAGACAGAGAGAGAGAATGTCAAGCTCAAGAGGAGTCTAATGTTAAGGGAAGGGAATGTCCTCTAGTGGATAGGAGCTATCTACTTACCAGGGAAGAAGGGACTAAGTAGAAAACAGGAGAAGGGGAAAAACAGTGCTGGGAAAAGGAGTGAGGAGTGGAGGGTGAGGAGTAGAGTTGGGGGGGGTTGGCTGCTGGCGCTTCAGGCAGGGAGAGTATGACTTCTGCTAGTAGGATTACAGTGGTTATCAGGTGCATTAAATACACATACTTTCTTGTGATCTTTAGGGAGCCTCTCAGGAGCGGTTTCCTCAAGGAAAGTTGAAACAGCACAGGGTAGGTATTGCTAGGGCAATAGGGAGTACAGCCTTGGTCAGGTCCAGTATCCACCCAGGCAAAGACACAGGGGGAGATTCAGGGCAAGAGAGTTTCTTGTGATCTTTAGGGAGCCTCTCAGGAGCGGTTTCCTCAAGGAAAGTTGAAACAGCACAGGGTAGGTATTGCTAGGGCAATAGGGAGTACAGCCTTGGTCAGGTCCAGTATCCACCCAGGCAAAGACACAGGGGGAGATTCAGGGCAAGAGAGTTTCTTGTGATCTTTAGGGAGCCTCTCAGGAGCGGTTTCCTCAAGGAAAGTTGAAACAGCACAGGGTAGGTATTGCTAGGGCAATAGGGAGTACAGCCTTGGTCAGGTCCAGTATCCACCCAGGCAAAGACACAGGGGGAGATTCAGGGCAAGAGAGTTTCTTGTGATCTTTAGGGAGCCTCTCAGGAGCGGTTTCCTCAAGGAAAGTTGAAACAGCACAGGGTAGGTATTGCTAGGGCAATAGGGAGTACAGCCTTGGTCAGGTCCAGTATCCACCCAGGCAAAGACACAGGGGGAGATTCAGGGCAAGAGAGTTTCTTGTGATCTTTAGGGAGCCTCTCAGGAGCGGTTTCCTCAAGGAAAGTTGAAACAGCACAGGGTAGGTATTGCTAGGGCAATAGGGAGTACAGCCTTGGTCAGGTCCAGTATCCACCCAGGCAAAGACACAGGGGGAGATTCAGGGCAAGAGAGTGAAGAACACACTCGCAGCCAGGGAGGCACAGCAGCCAGGAACGGGCAATTTAAATTTATTTCACAGCACTTCCACTGCAGCTTTCTATAGACAGGCCATAACGTTTTGTTCATCATTCTATTAGAAATCTTACGCTAGAATCTGCAGCTTTTCAGTTTTTTAAGTGGTATTATTTCAAAACAGTTTATTATTTCATTGATTTTTTCCACCGCCCCATAAGATTTCTTGATTTATGTTGTGACAGAAATAATACAAAATATATTTTATCCTCTCATGTCCACTTAAATGTTTCTAGACCTCTTCTCTGTCCAAATATTTTTTTCATATTTCTTCTGGAATTATTATTATTATTGTTATTATTATTATTACTATTATTATTACTATTATTATTATTGTTATTATTATTGTTATTATTATCATTATTATTATTATTATTGTTATTATTATTATTATTATTATTATTGTTATTATTATTATCATCATCATCATTATTATTATTATTGCTATTATTATTATTATTGTTATTATTATTATTATTATTATTATTATTATTACCATAGTGGGGCACGAAGAGCAGGATGAACACTGGACAGGATTTTCATTACCCGTAGGGAATCTGTGTTATTTATATTACCAGTAATAAAGTACAGTTTTGTACCTACCATAAATGTAGATGTCCGAGGGGAATGCATCTGCAGTCCTTACAAATGGGTTGTCCTGTCGTCAGGCAGCCCTCGGTCAGCCGGATTCCAAAGTCCGGGTCTGGCTTCGGCTGGTGTCGCTCTTCACCCGACGTCACAGCTGCAGTTATTCGGGTATAAAGGCATCAGCCGACGCCATCTTCCTCAGTGTTTCTTGCCCCAGATGCCAGGTGCCCTTCTGGAAGGCTAAATTTGGATAAATGCCAATGTTTCCAAATAATAGAAAGTAAACATAAAAATAAGCATGTATGTACATATCTACAAACAAATACACCATAATAGATCCCCCCCCCAAGCTAGCTGGAGGCTGGCAAATACCCTAGGAGTACCTCAGAGGGGAAGGAGGGTGGGTAATCCTGACTGCAGATGCATTCCTCTCGGACATCTACATTTATGGTAGGTACAAAACTGTACTATGTCCTTCAAGGATGCATCTGCAGTCCTTACAAATGGGTAGAATACCATAGCTAAGCAAGGGGAGGAGGAAGAGTAGCGATTATGGTGTAGCTAGGATCCCTTGCAAAACAGCAGTGGCAAAACCTGCTCGGGATCTAGAGTATAAAGGTAAATTGTAATGCTTGGCAAATGTATGCACGGAGGTCCAAGTAGCAGCCTCTATAATGTCCTTGGTAGCCACTCCTCGTAAGAAAGCTGTGGTAGTGGCTGTAGCTCTCGTGGAGTGAGGCCTGATGTTTTCTGGAGTTTTCTTGCCATGGTAGGAGTAACAAAATCTGATGGAATTTCCTATCCATTTGGAGATTGTCTGTTTTGAAATTGGTTTTCCTTCCTTTCCTGTGGCATATGCTACCAGAAGCTGGTCAGTTTGTCTATTGGACTTAGTCCTGTCCAGATAGTAGCATAACTGTCTGTGCACATCCAAGGTATGTAAAAGCCTTTCTCCCCTGTTCTGTGGGTTTGGGAAGAATGTGGGTAGGTGAATAGCCTGGTTTAATGACACTCTGGATACCACCTTAGGCATAAATGTAGGATTTGTTCTCATAGACACTCTATCTTGATGGAAAATCAGGAAGGGTTGTACTGCCATTAGTGCCTGTAGTTCAGAGACCCTTCTAGCTGAGGTTATTGCCAGTAGAAAAGCAGTTTTCCATGATAAGTATTGTAACTCTGCTGTCGCTGCTGGTTCGAAGGGAGGAAGAGTTAATTTCTCCAGCACAAAATTCAAGTCCCATGCTGGTACTGGTGGTTTCCTGGGAGGTTTCACATTTTTAATTCCTCTCAGAAATTGCCTGAGCAGGGGATGAGAGAAGACAGGAGGATCCAAGCTATACTTTGCTGAAATAGCTGAAGCATGTATCTTGATAGAAGAGTAGGACAGGCCTGTGTGGAAGAGCTCTGCCAAGTACTCCAGGATGTTGGCCATGTTTACTAGAGTCACATCTTCTCCCTTTGCAGTACTCCAAATGAAATATCTTTTCCATTTTGCAGCATAATTCTTTCTTGTTGAAGGCCTGCGTGCCTCCAGGATTATGTCTTTAACCCTTTGGGATAAGTTTGGGTTAATTGTTGTCATGTAATGTTCCAGGCAGTTAGTTGCAGAGTTTTCAGGTTTGGATGCAGTATTCTGTAATTGTTCTGTGTTAACAAAAATGGGCTCAGGGGTAATGTCCATATTTGTTCTCGAGACATGCTCCTCAGCAATGGGTACCAATGTTGTCTTGGCCAGTCTGGAGCTATCAGAATGATCCTGGGACGGTCCTCTTTGATCTTCAGAAGCACTTTGTGCATCAAAGGAAGTGGTGGTAAAGCGTATGCTGTCAGGTTTTTCCAACTGAAAGAAAGGGAGTCCACCCTCCAAGCAAGTGGGTGGTGCGTCCTGGTGCAGAATTTCTTTAGCTGGTGATTGACCGGAGATGCAAACAAGTCTATTTGTGGCAATCCCCATTTCTTTGTGATGGCTTTGAAGATGTCCGGGTGAAGCATCCATTCATGGAAATCTGTGGTTGTCCTGCTTAAGATGTCTGCTAGAATGTTTTCTTTTCCTGGTACAAAGATTGCTTGTAACTGAATGTTGTAGGTCAGGGCCACATCCCATAGGTCCAGTGCCAGCCGGCATAGGGGATATGAATGTGTGCCCCCCTGTTTGTTGATGTACCACATGACTGTGGTGTTGTCTGTCCTTATCATCAACTGACCTTCTTGGAGAAAAGGTCGGAATGACTGGATTGCCATTTTTACTGCCAGCATTTCCTTTAGATTTATGTGTAGACACAGCTGTTCTTGAGTCCATAAGCCTTGTATGCACTTGTCCTGCATGTGTGCTCCCCAACCGAGGTCTGAGGCATCTGTCGTGATGGTTTGGCTTGGCTGGCTGTTGCGGAAGGGTAGTCCTGGGTTTGATTGACAGGCATGAGCCCACCATAGGAACTCTTGTTTCAGGCATGGAATTATTGGAATTTTGGTTTCTAGGCTGTGCTTGTGCTGGGACCACAAATTCCTTAGGTACCATTGAAGTTTTCTCATATGCAGCCTGGCATGAGGGACCAGGATTATGCAGGATGCCATGAATCCTAGAGCTTGCAGTATTTTTCTTGCAGTTAGGTGGTTCTGCTTTATTAATGTCAAGAAGTAGAGAGGTAGTTGCTCTTTCTTTTCTGCAGTTAGGAATGCCATTTGTTTTGATGTGTCCAGCTCTGCACCCAGAAAAGTTATTCTTTGGGATGGAGTCAACCTTGACTTTTTTATATTGACTGTATATCCCAAGGCTTGCAGCAGGTAAATGACTCTTTGTAAGTCTTCTGCTAGTTTGTTTTTGTTGTCCGCTTGTATCAGGCAGTCGTCCAGGTATGGATAAATTTGGATTCCCTGAAGCCTGCAATGAGCAATTACTGATGCCAGGCATTTCGTGAACACTCTGGGTGCAGTAGATAAGCCAAAAGGCAATGCTGAGAATTGATAATGCTCTGATCCTGCAAGAAATCTGAGGTATCTTCTGCAAATTGGTCTTATGGGGACGTGCAGGTATGCCTCCTTGAGATCTAGAGTTACCAGCCAAGACTCCTTGCCCAGCATGGGAAGAAGTTGCTGTAGGGTCAGCATTTTGAATTTTGGAACAATAAGGAATGTGTTTAAAGCAGACAGGTCTAGAATGGGTCTCCATTTGTCTTCTTTTCTTGGAACCAGGAAGAGTCTGGAGTAAAATCCTTTTCCCTGCTCCATAGGTGGTACCCTTTCCACAGCTCTCATTCTTAATAGCTGAGATATTTGTTTTAGAGCTTCTGTCCTTTGAGAAGGTGGTAGGTTTGGCATTCCTCTCTTCCCTGGTAGAGTATGGAAATGAAACCTGTAACCTTGGTCTATAGTTCGTAAAATCCATTTTTCTCTTGTTATGCAGTGCCAGTTTTTTGAGAATAATGTTAGTTTTCTGCCTAAAGGTGCTTCTAGTTGCTCCCTGGTAGGCGGTGCCACTGGCAAGTCACTGCGATTGAGTTGTTGTTGAGGTGGTGGCTGCGTTTGTACCTCGTTGGTTGTTACCTTGCCATTGGCGTCCCCTGTAGGTACCTCTGGACTGGTTTCTGCCTCTTGGACGCCTATTCCTGCCCCTCTGGGCCTTGGAGGAATCTGGAAAGGACCAATGTTTGGAGGGCCAGTTCCTGCTAAACCTTGGAGGTTGAACCTGCAAAAAATGTTTCACCGTTTGTACAGATTTTGCCTTCTCTTCCATCTTTTTTAGCACCTGTTGAGCAGGGGAACCAAATAAATTGACCTTGTCCATGGGTGCATCCAAGAGTTTTGATTTGACATGGTCTGGTAATGCTTGTTCTTTCAACCATGCGTGTCTCCTGATAACTGTGCCAGTCATGGCTGATCTAAAGGAAGCCTCCAGTGCATCATAGCCACATTTTAAAGAATGGTTACTAACCTGCTGTATATTATGTACCATTTCCTGAACATATTTCTTATCTAAAGATTCTTCAGAGGAAAGCTTTTTAGTTAACTGGTCAAGTATAAACTCTTGATATTGAATCATATGAAATTGGCAGTTCAAAGCCCTAGCTGACAAGGTTGCAGAAGTGTAAACTTTTTTACCCCATCTCCCTAAGGATCTGGATTCCCTTTCAGAGGGGAGGGGGTTCCTAGTGGAAGTAGTAGCTACAGCTTTAGGGCCCTGAGCGATGGTGTCTGGATCTGCCAAGGGAGCCTTGTATAAATGATGGTGAGTGTCCGAGACCCTGTAGAACCTATCGGGCTTAGCAGGAGCCGGAGGTAAAGAATCAGGAGCAGTGCAAGCATCATTAAATGCATCATCTACAACAGAAAGGACTGGAGGTATAGCCAAAGGCCTATGTTGAGGCAAGTGTAAAAAGGTTCTAAGCCTTTTCCTGGAGTCTGAGTAATCTTGGCTCTGCCACTGGAATTGTTCTCTCATAGCATGCAATGTTTCCCCAAAGGAAAATTCCTCAGGTGGAGAGGCTGAAGGAATGGACTCTTCAGCATCAGAGTCCTCGTAAGGAGAATAAGGAGCCTCAGGAAGTCCTGTGTGTTCTGATTCATCAGAAGAACCATCAGAGGATACTGGTTCGGGGGGTTCTGCTCTAGGCCTCTTTTCTGGAGGGGGAAGCGAGGACCTGTCTGGATGGGGCTGGGAACCACGAATTAAAGAAATTAAATCCTCAGCCAAAGATAACATATGATTGCTAGTACTGGGCCTGTGTGGGGGTGGTTTGGCAGGCACAGATATAGAAGCTTTGGCTGCTTTGGCCCTGGCAAAGGCCTTAATAGACATGGCTGCAGGGGGCCTAGCAGCTCCACGTGCAGGGGTGGACAGTGGGATTGTGTCTGATAAATCCTGGGAAACCGCCACAGAAGGCTGATTTTCAGAAACGGATTCTACCAGGTTAGAGGAAGCCTCGGTAGAAGGCATGGTTTCAGCTGGAGGAAGTACCGCTATCTCGGTTTCAGCTGAAACCGAGACACTCGTGGTTTGCTTAATCGTGGTTTCGGCCGAAACCGCGGACCGCGAGTGTTGGTCCTTTTCTTTTCGTTTTTTCGAAATTTGTGCTGTCGGAGGGTCCGACGGCATAATGTAGGCAAAATCTGAGCCGAAAATTTGTTCAGCAAACTCCGACCGACGTCTGAGCGTCCGTCGGTTAAAAGAAGAGCAGGCTAAACAAGCGGCTACGTCGTGGTCTGGGCCTAAGCAATGTATACAGTAGGAGTGGAAATCCTTATGAGGTATTTGTTTCCCACAGGTTAAACAATTATTAACTTTCTCTGACATCGGCTGAGGCAAGAAAGAGTCCCCAACGGGGTACTTAGCCTTTTAGAAGTCTTCGAAGTAGTATTCGGTAGTAGTAATCTCTGGATCTGACCGACCGGCACTTGCAAACAGCTTCTGCTTCGGGCGCCACGCGGCAAGAAAGACTGAGGAAGATGGCGTCGGCTGATGCCTTTATACCCGAATAACTGCAGCTGTGACGTCGGGTGAAGAGCGACACCAGCCGAAGCCAGACCCGGACTTTGGAATCCGGCCGACCGAGGGCTGCCTGACGACAGGACAACCC